>NC_069507.1:176995502-177043002 GCF_027579735.1 Bombina bombina
TACCTGATAAAGCGTTATTCAGATGCTTTAGTTTAGTTCAGTCTAGTTAAGACACTATTTAGACGCTGTAGTTCAGAAATGTTCACATATTTAGCCTAATGCAGGTCTTATAAAACCTCAGGAACTGCCTGCCTTATATGGTTTGACTATAGTCAGTAGGAGAGACAGATAAGCTCCTACATTGTGTAAGGTTTTACTAAGATTACTATTATATGTACTGCACATTCACGGTATAGATATAGTTATAAGCTATAAGCACTTAAGTTGGAGACACTATCACATTATAGCTACAAGGCTCGGCGCCAGGGGTAGTGGGATTTAGATAAATTCTCCCTAGGGAACTAGTCAAGTTAAGTAGTAGTATTAGATATTTTTCCCCGAATCCACTACAAAAACACTCACTCTAAAATAAAACACTCACTCTATACACATTTTTAATCACTGTCTTACAATATAAATCTTCTAAACGCAAGATTCTTCACTTCACACTTACATCACTTTCTTTTACCAGATACCCTTTGTAGGGCCACTACTGACACTTTGTTTGTTCTTACACTGTTTTTTTTCTCTCTTTCCCTCCACCACACACTTCTTTTTCTTTTCTATCACATTTTCCCTGCTTTCACCTTTTTGTTTCTCACAATATAAATGGAAAAATTCGTTACACAGACTAAAGTTAATTCTCCCAAGATGCCAGCCAAATCAAAGGAGAAAAAGGCCAAGCTGGTAGATAATAGTACAGAAAGTGTATCAGAAATCACACCCTTAACTATTGATACACAGGCCCTTATAAATCAGCTAATGGTGCTATTCACACCACAATTTGATGCAATAAAAACAGAATTAAGTGTCATTTCATCTGACATAGGGACACTATCGTTAGAAGTAAAACAATTTGCAGTGAGACTTGCTGAAGCCGAAGACAGGATATCCACTCTAGAGGATCAAGCAAACTCACAACACATGGTTATACAAGGGCATGAGGCAAAAATGAAAAGTATGCAATTGCGCCTGGAGGATCTTGAAGATCGCTCCAGGCGCAATAACATCAGAATTATTGGTCTGCCGGAGTCTCCGGAATTTGAGGATCTTATGATATTTGTATCAACCATGCTGCCACAGGCTCTGGGTATTCCCACACAAATGATACCATTGACAATTGAGAGAGTACATAGAGTGGGACCCAGGAAGTCCACCTCTAAAGAGAATACCAGACCCAGGATGGTAATCCTCAAATTCCTGAGATTCCAGGATAAGACTGAGATACTTAGTCACTATAAAAAGAAAAAAGAACCTATACTTTTTGGGAGTAACAGAATTATGTTATTCCAAGATTTTTCCAGTGAGACCTCAGCCAGGAGGAAAGCTATGGCTCCGTATTGCACGCAGCTTATAAATAGAGGCATTAATGCCTGGCTGAGCTATCCGGCAAAAATTATAATTAATGTAGATGGTAAGAGACAGGTCTTTAGTGAAACAGCGGAGGTAGCTGAATTTTTAAAGGAAATAGAACAATAATGGAATACCGAAATGTCTTATTCAAAATCTTAAAAGTGCTATTAAGATGTCAATGGATCTATGTCTTGTTTTTCATACTTGTTTTTTTTTTTTTTTTTTTTCTCCCCCTCTTCCTCCCCCCACTGTCTCCCTTCCACGGTTCCCCCCTCTCACGCGCCTCCGATTCTTCTTAGATCTAAGAAATGACAACGGAAATTAGGATGTTCCCCTGGAACGTGGGGGGTATTAGTTCACCAATGAAACGTAAATTGATTCTTAAAACATTAGCCCAGAGGCAGCCCGATTTGGTTTGTCTTCAAGAAACACATCTAAAGGAATCTGAGGCAGTCAAACTCAAGATAAAATGGGTTGGAGAAGTAATCTCCACTAATGGCACTAATAAGAAATGTGGAATCGCAATATTATTACACAAACAATTAGATTACAAAATTCTAAAAACTGAGATTGATAATGAGGCCAGATATATTTTATTGCATATAATGATTAAAAATATAAAATTCACAATTTGTTGTATTTATGCTCCCAATAAATTTTCACTTAGTTTCTGGGATAATATCCAAAATAAACTGTTCCCATATTCTGGAAGTAATTTAATTCTATGCGGTGATTTCAACATGACGCTGGATCCCTTAATAGATAGGTTCTCACGCAAAAACATAGTCAGTAATAGACAAAGTGCTAAATATTTTCAGAGACTTTGTTATAAATTGAAATTAACAGATATTTGGAGATTCCAAAACCCTGATACTGCGTCTTTTACTTGTGAATCTAAAAGTCATAGGACATTCTCTAGGATTGACTTATTCCTGATCTCTGAGTCTTTATCAGTATGGCAATCTAAGGCATTGATAGGCGAAGTTCTGATTTAGGATCATGCAATTATTGCGTTAATATTCTTATCATGTAAGGAAGATAGGAGGCAGAAACCGATATTTTGTTTCCCCCGATACCTATATTCTGATCCTAGGTTTCGATTTTGGCTACAGTCAAAATGGCTTGAATATGGTTTTAATAATAGAGAATTTGAAAACAAAGTCGAAACCTTTTGGGAGGCCTCTAAAACGGTCTTAAGAGGGGATATTATAGCCTACCTAAGTATACGCAAGAAAAAGATTAAACTACGGGAGGTTACTTTGGCCGAGAGAGTAAAAAAGGCCTTCATTTTAGTGCAGAATACCCCATCACAAAATAACTGGGATAACTATTTTCTTATTAGAAAGGAAAGAGATCTCTTTCTTAAAGCACAAGCTCAAGCTGAGGAGATAAGAATAAATAGGTATTACAAGGGACTACATGGTTCCTCAGCTAAATATTTGGCAAAACTTACCAAAATTAGGAAGAGAAAAAATCTTATACCAGTTATCAAAGAGAACAAGACCAGATATACAGAGACGACAGATATTTGTCGGGTTTTTTCTTCTTATTATCAAGAACTATATTCATCAGTCAAAATTAATCTGGAGGTGCAGGAAACATTCTGGTCTAAAATTGAGGTACCTAGGATGCAAGTGGAAGAACTAACAATGCTAAATGATAATATAACAAGCTTAGAAATTAGTAAGGCCATTGATAATCTGAAATTTAATAAAGCTCCTGGTCCAGACGGATTACCGGCGGAATACTATAAATGTCTTAAAGATGACCTGGTACCAGTGTTAGAGAAACTCTTTAATGAATATTATACCCTAGATATTCCGATATCATCTTATTTTTCAATGGCTAACGTCACACTGATATTGAAAAAGGGCAAGGATCCAGAGGATCCAGGATCTTATAGGCCCATATCAGTTTTAAATTGTGACTATAAGATCTTGGCCTCAATTCTAGCCAATAGATTTTCTCTTGCTATACAGAATCTTATCCACTCAGACCAGACTGGTTTCATGGTTAAGCGGAATGCCTCTAAGAACATCCGTAAACTAACTACACTGATAGATTATGCATGGAATGGAGAGCGAAAACCCAGTTCAGATACCTGCAATGACATGGCAGTTCTCACTTTGGACGCTGTCAAAGCATTTGATGCCATTGTATGGGATCATCTTTTTAATTCACTCAGACAATTTGGGATACAGGGCAATTTTCTGCAATTTATCTATAAAATCTATGCGAAGCCAATTTCATTTTTACTAGTAAACGGAATGATCTCGCCCAAAATAACCTTACAGCGAGGTACAAGGCAGGGATGTCCATTGTCGCCCTTGCTGTTTAATGTAGCTTTAGAACCATTAGCGATAAGATTAAGGAATAGTTTAGCAGGGATTTCAGTGGGTTTTCTACGCCTAATTACATTACTATATGCTGATGATATTCTTGTGTTCTTAGAAAATACTCAACAATCTATCCCAATTTTGAGACAGATACTAGAGGAGTTTAGCGCATTTTCAGGATACAAAGTAAATACAGAAAAAAGTGAATTAATGTATATTGGAAATATAGCTACAAGTTATTCCGGTAATCCGTTTAAAGTGGTAGACTCGATTAAATATTTGGGTCTAATGCTACATAAAAATCCGAAACACTGGTACACAGATAATTATTTCCCATTATTTCAAAAAATCAAACAAGACTTGAAACTATGGACTTCTTTTCCGATATCTCTCATTGCGAGAGTAAACTTGATTAAAACCATTATATTTCCACGTCTTCTTTATCCAATACAAAACTTGCCCCTTTTCATCACAAATAGGGATCGTAGTAGCCTATATGGATCTATCTCTAAATTTATTTGGCAAAATAAAAAAGCACGCATTGCTTTAGTCAGGCTAATGCAGAAATCACGGGCCGGCGGCCTATCGCTACCTGATATTAATCTTTATAACACTGCAGCGATGGTTAAAATTGCTATCGACTGGCTGGCAAAAACAGATACATTCTCCTCTGCGGTACAGGAATCCTTGCTGACTTACCCTTTCGCATTATCTGCGATTCTACACTGTAAACCATGTCAATTACCTTCTAATGTTGCATCATTAATTACTATTAAAAATATAGTTCTGGCGTGGCATAAGTTTTGTAAATCTTTGGAAATAGATTCCTCAATCTCAGAATTTCTCCCAATTAGGGGTAATCCACTTTTTTCCCCTGGCTTACGCCAGAGAACCTTTAAAAAATGGGCTGAAAAAGGGTTAAATAATGTCCTTCAATTAATTGGCATAGACCAGGTAGTATTAGAAGGGGAAACTTTGTTTTCCCTTTACCAATTACCTAGATCAGATCTTTTTGCGTTCTTTCAGATACGCCACTTTATTGGGTCTCAGGCCTGGAACCTCCCCCTTTCAGATGCATGGTCCGACATCAGAGTCCTAATACAGAAATTGGTGGCCGGTGCCACCTCGATTTCACTAATTTATGATATTATGCTGTCCAAACAATCGCAAGGCCTCCTTAGTAAGATTAGTGACCACTGGAGTAGGTCAATCAAAGATATAGAGCCCGAGAGAATTATACAAAGTTTTCAATCTCTAGAAGATTGTAAAGTCCCCTCTACTTGGAAAGAATCGCACATGAAATTAATAAATAACTTTTATCTTCATCCAGTTAAACTGGCACGATTCTATCCATCTAGATCAGCTCAGTGCTCTAGGTGTTCATATAAGGAAGCGGACTTAATACATATGTTCTGGACTTGTCCTAAGGTAAATCAGCTTTGGCTGAAAGTCTTGTATTGGTTTAATAATATACATGGTGTGACTGTTTCCCTCACGTTCCGGGATATTATCCTACTGGTTGAGTCATCGAGCACTCTTGACAAGCATTGGACTCGCTCCTTAAACACTTTAATATTAGCTGTCAGACAGAGTATTCTTAAAAAATGGAGAGCAAAAAAAGGGCCCGTACTATCAGAGATCTTGTATGCTATTCAAGATCAAATTATTTTTGAATCATATAATTTGCAGGAGGCCTCTGAGGCCAGAATTAAAAAGTTCTTATTTGGGTGGTATCTCATTATTAACTCCTACCCTAGGCCTATACAGAAGCAAATTTTAACGCCCTTTACATCCTCAGTAAGTTTTGCTGAAATGGTTATATTAAATCTCTTTCCACATTCATGGATATCTAATAGATCAGAATCTTAATTGTAATTATGGGCAGGATAAATCGGGCGCAGTGAGAGGATTCCCTTTTTCCCTGTCTTCTTTTTATTTTTTTATTTTTTTATTTTTCTTTTCCTTTCTTGGTTGTGGGGTTGGTTCAGCCCTACGATCATTTTTCTTTTTTGTTATTTTTGATGTGTTAAAAACAGAAAAAAAAAATCCCAGTCCAGTGCACAAATATTATCTTAGTTGAGATGAGATGATTAATCAATGCTGAGAAAGCACACTTGTTTTGTTATGTTTTTGCCTTATAATATGCTTTCCCTTGCCCTGCGTGGCATAAAAGGTTTGATTCATGTGATTGTACACTGTACGGAATTTAAAATAAATTATAAAAAAAAAAAAATGATGTAGGAAAGAGGAATGATAGTACTGACAATAGCTGTGAATAAAAATATATTGGACATTCAAAAAAAAAAAAAAAAAAAAAAAAAAAAAAAGATAAAAAAAAAAAAAAAGATAAACAAGCATTAATAAACTGCTGTAATGTGCCATTTTGCAATTTACTGTATTTATTGTGTTTAATGCCAGCAAAAAAAGTGGTTTAATGCATAAAGTAAGCTGCAAAGTGACAATGCACTACTGACTGATGATAGCATATATGACTATCTGCCAATCATTGGCCACATTCAGCCATGGAGCAGAAGTGCATTGCTGCCTGCATAGTAACTAACTTTAACTTTGCAGATGTTACACACACAGTTCTATACAAGCAATAAAAAAGTGCTCTAACACATTACAGTATTTTATTATTGCTCTTTTATGTTGGTTTTTATGTAATAAGAACATGCCTACGGCGGAAAGTCACTTTCCCGGCCTCTGTTGGCTAAAACAAATTTGACTCCTGCAAAGCGTTAGTTTTTCTCTAATGGAAATTACACTAATCTCAAGTTTCATTGATCATAAACATATGTTCTCAATGGTCATACAACAGCTACAAACAACAAAACAAATGCACTTATCCCAAATACTAGAGTCTCTGGAGTCTTATGGTTGAAGACGGCCTCTTAGAGTCATTATAAAACACCTTTAAATATAGTATTGGCTGTAACAAAACATTCACATTCAAATGAATACTCTGTGGAGGAGAGTTGTATAATTTATCTCCTGTAAACCACTTTAACCTTAAGATGAGTAATCTTTTAAACAGTTTTCTTGAATATTTTTTTCAGTAGCTGAGATAGAACATAGTCTACAAGTTTGTTTTGACTGCTAACCCCCTCTCCAAGTCTACAATCATTCAATTTCATGTAACAGCACATAAATCTGGAGCTAGCTTGGGAAGGTCATGGGTGACCTAATATAAAGAAGCAGTTGAATCATCCTGAGTTACATTTCTTTGCCATACATGTGTTTTTATTAGGATACTTGATCCCTAAATGGATATATTATATCTACCATTACAAGGCATCTGAAGCTCAAGTCTTATTTCATTTAGGATCATGTTTAAGAAGAAAAACTGCTGTGCATCATGAAACTGAACACAACAACTTGAGTAATAAAATGACTGAATTGATCCGGTGCCAGCTGTGGATATAAAGCAAAAAGGCCTCCATATCATATGGGTTGTTTTCAGTGTCGGTTCTAAGGGCTGGCATCCATCGTAGCACCCTAAAACCTAAAAACCTTCCAGCTTCCCTACATTTGCAAGTCGTTCCATTTTTATATACTCAGAGCAAGAAGAGAAGTAAATACATAAAGCTAAGAATATTCAGCAGAAGGTTATATCCCCCAATAGTACCCCATCATCCTTGATATTTACCTTTGTGGTACACTTTTTGCACCCCAAATGTTGTTTTCTAGAACAGTGTTTCTTAACTCCAGTCTTCAAGAACCCCTAACAGGCCAGATTTTCATGCTATCAGAACTAAGGCACAGGTGAAATAATCAGTTAATGGGTGAGAGCAGTTAAGAAATCATCAAAATCTGGCCTGTAACAGGTTCTTGAGGGCTTTAGTTGAGAAACACTGGTCTAGAACCTATCCTGGTGGTTGCAGTAGAACAGTGTTTCTTAACTCCAGTCTTCAAGAACCCCTAACAGGACAGATTTTCATGCTATCAGAACTAAGGCACAGGTGAAATAATCAGTTAATGGGTAAGAGCAGTTAAGAAATCATCAAAATCTGGCCTGTAACAGGTTCTTGAGGGCTTTAGTTGAGAAACACTGGTCTAGAACCTATCCTGGTGGTTGCAGTAGAACAGTGTTTCTTAACTCCAGTCTTCAAGAACCCCTAACAGGACAGATTTTCATGCTATCAGAACTAAGGCACAGGTGAAATAATCAGTTAATGGGTAAGAGCAGTTAAGAAATCATCAAAATCTGGCCTGTAACAGGTACTTGAGGGCTTTAGTTGAGAAACACTGGTCTAGAACCTATCCTGGTGGTTGCAGTTTGTGATACCTTTTAGCATACCTCCTAAAATCTCCCACAGGCTTTCCAGAATAGGGAGTTTAGAAAACTTGTGGGTCAGTGACCCAACAGTGTTTTACGGGAAGTACTGTGGAGAGTTTGGGCAGTCCTTGAAAACTGAGACATTTGCCCTCATTGAGAAGCAAAGGGTGTGATATGGGCCAGAACTCCCAACCCGTGATAATCTTGCAGTGTTTAATGTCCCTTTAACATAATGAATTCCTCTTAAATAGACACAAACATATATTTTATACACTGAACAGAATGTTTCTCATCTCTGTAGAATTATTAAAAAAATCAACAGTACAATAGAGGAGCAGATTGAATTGTGCCATTATATGTTTTAATAGGAGACACAAGACCAGTCAATATAACATATCTACCTATAATACGTAGGAGTCATCAGTCATTATAAATAGCCTATGTATGCTTCAGTTACTATGTCATTTCCTATTTTACTATTTGAATGATGAGATTAGAATGGCTTCACCCAGACAATGAATGTCCTTTATCATCTTTACTCTGTGCAATAAAGAGATTAAACTTCAAACCTGTAATTCGCGTTGGCGAGGAATATTCATGTTTCAAACAGCAACATTTGAAATGCGGGCTAAAAAAAGTGTTAATGAGTCACAATGTTTAACATAAGCATGTGCATTCGCCAGTTTTGTAAGCTGCCAATTGCACAGATCTTAGTGTGCTACACTTTCCCAAGAAGAAATCCGGCTCTGAAAAGAGCTGAATGCCGTGACCTTCCGCCTTCTTCCGTATTTGGCAGCTAAAGAGGCATTCTAAATGTAAATATCTGATGATTTTCTACTAAAAATATCTTAATGGACCTTATTTACCAGTTCTATAAGATAATCTCAAAAATTTAAACAAACCTTTATAGAAGATTTTAAGAAAATGCATTTAGACTTGTAATATTTCCTCTTTATTAACACATGGACATATTATAAAATATATTTATAATAAGCAGTGCAAATCAAGGTTTTTTCTTCCGAAAAAAGAGGCCTGTATAATTTGCTCCCGGACCCAACCAGAAATCTGCAATGTACTGTCACATTATTTTCAGCTCTTAAAGGGACACTGAACCCAATTTTTTTTAATTTGTGATTCATGTAGAGAGCATGCCATTTTAATCAACTTTCTAATTTACTCCTATTATCAATTTTACTTCGTTCTCTTGCTATCTTTATTTGAAAAATAAGGCATCTAAGCTAGCCAATTTTTTTGTTCAGAATACTGCACAGCACTTGCTTATTGGTGGGTGAATTTATCCACCAATCAGCAAGAACAACCCAGGTTGTTCACAAAAAATGGGCTGGTATCTAAACTTACATTCTTGCTTTTCAAATAAAGATACCAAGAGAATGAAGACAATTTGATAAGAGGAGTAAATTAGAAAGTTGCTTAAAATTGCATGCTCTATATGAATCACAAAAGAAAAAAATTGGGTTCAGTGTCCCTTTAAGGTGATTGTAAAAATAAATATCACTTTCATTCATGATTATTTTACCTTTGCAATGTTGGATTACTATAGTCCCGTAGTCCACCAGTCTTTTTTGTTTTTGATTGTTTCTTCTGACATTTTTGTTATAATCCAATTGAAATCCAGGCCTTTAGGTGACCAGGACTTTCTCTGACCCCCCCACCTTCCTCTATAGCGCATGCACAAGTAAATAATTTTTCTCAATAAGTAAATGTGCGCTCCCTTCTGATGCATGCGTGTTAGTCACACTAGGGAATCCCTTGTTACATCTTGTAATCGGGAGAGGAGCAACGCTGCATTTTAGCAAGCAGATAAATGCAAATCTTATGTGCAGGGAGCGAGCCTAAATGGTGACGTAGGGAGCTTGTGGGACCGCTCTCTACTATACCTATATCTTAAAACAGGAAGTCTGAAGCGGGAGGAGTAAGGCATGGTGACCAAACATTTATAAAATATTTTTTTATCACATTTTGATCAAAATTTCGCATTAAAAAACGATGCTCATATAGGAATGGGCTACATTTATAAACAAAGAATATGTCGCAACATTTACATTTACTTTAAATATTGGTTAGCTTTGCCCTGGTATATTTCTCATTTCTTTCTTTGCGTTGAATCAGAACTTAAAATATCTTTTTTTCTTCTTCTATTATACAATCCTTGCCCTATGAAAGAACAAGCAGATAATGAGAGATATTAATCACTCTTGCTTTGCAGAAGATGACAATTATCTACTCAGTAAATCTATAGGATTTAATTGCACTATTAATACCTCATTACACAGACTAATGAGATATATACAACTATTGTCAGCAGCTGTTACTGAGATCACCTCAAACACCATCAGGTTTTAAACATAGTCATTGGAAACCCTTTTCAATAGGTGTAAACTTGTTTCTGAAATTCAAATGTACAGAATTCAGACTTCCAGGAAGTCAGCCTCAAGCTCTGTCCAGATTGTATTGTTTTAGATACCTAGGTATCTCTTCAACAAAGAATAACATGGGAACAAAACAGATTTGATAATAGAAGTAAATTGTAAACTTTTTTATTTTAACTTGTGTGCTGTGTCTGAATCACCCTGTACGTCGCTGGTCGTTAAGAATTGTCTTGGTTATAATAATGAGCGTTGGGCCTGTGCTTTTATACCCCCCCCCCTCTATTCTGCTGGTCACTGGAAATAGCGCAGTCAATTAAAAATGCAATCCCCATTGAAGTGCAGGTGACGTAGATGGTACGTCGCTGGTCTTTAAGGGGTTAAACTTTTAAGAATCAAACATAGCATGTAACTTTAAGACATTTTTAAATTCACTTTTATTATCAAATTTACTTTGTTCTCTTGGTATCCTTTGTTGAAAAGCAGATGCACAGCAATGGACTTCTGGGAGATAACTGGTGATTAGTAGCTGCATACATATGCCTATTGTCAATGGTTCATCAGATGTGTTCAGCTAGCTCCCAGTAGTGTATTGCTTCTCTGGAGCTGACTTTAAGTATGTGTTTTATTTCTGCGCAGTGGCTATATACACAGTTATATGCAATCAGCAGTGCAATAATAAAATGTTCTTATAAAAAGAAATGTGTACAGTAAAAAAACAAAACTTTGCTATGCTTTGCTGTAATTTTATTCTAAATGAACTCTATAAATTGTGAAAGCCTAACTCTGAAACGTTACACAGTGCTTGCTTTATAAGTGCACAAACTCATTGTTATCGGTGTCTAATTGACCTTAGCAAAGGAGTTGGGATACACATACACAAGAGGATTTCCATAGAGTATATCCATGGACTGCAAAATAACATACATTTTTGTTAGCAAAATGAAAAACTAAAATGTATTAAAGCATTTATTCTGTGTGCAGAGTGCTTATATATAAACATGACTTTAATGTACATTAGTCTCTTGGATTTGCTCCTCTTCTACAGAAACTTTACTTTCATAATCTACTTTAGTTCTCTCATTTACATTATTTCCACCCACGGATCAGACAGAGCATGCACTTTTAAGAGACTTTTCAATATAACTCTTATATCTTTATTTTGTTCTCTTTGTTTGTTGAAAGCATACCTAGATATGCACAGTAGCAGCAATGCACAACTGAAAAATAACTGCTGATTGATGGCTGCACATAGGCATCTTGTCACTGGCTCGCCAGATGTGTCCTGGGAAGCATACACGCATATGCTGTGAGTGTATCGTGCACCAATATTCAAACACAACACCTTCTCGGAGAGTCAGCTCTCTGAGCAGGCATGGTTTGAATACGGATTCTCTAGTCACACGTAGCATATGTACATATGCATCTGAAAGAGTAATAACATGTAGCATATGTACATATGCATCTGAAAGAGTAATCACTTCTACAACAAGAATTTTTGCTAACAGGAATATAGTGAAAAATGCTTCTATTTAAAATTGAAATGCACATTAAAATATTGACCTTTCTATCTCTAAAAAGACAGTAAGCTCAATGCAGCAACCAGTCACCAAATGAAAGCAGAATATCCCACTCAAACTAAATAACAGCAGGAAACTACTTTCAACGTGATCTGAAGCTCTTCAAGCAATCTGTCTTTTCATTTCACACCTTATGATCCTAGAACCAGTACATTTAAGGGGATATCCTCATATCCCTTATGTTTTGGCTGATGATCTGCAAGCCTCCCTTGATCCTGGAATGCCTTTCTATGGATCTGTGCCAAAGTTATTCCCTGGCTTTGTTTAGGCAGCATTACCGAGTCCAGCTGCAAGAGAGGAAATTCAGAGAGAAACATAGACAAATAGTCTTAAAGGGACATTAAACCCGTTGAGATATTAATATAAAATGATAAATTGTATATATTAAAAATCTCTGCAATATACTTGCATTATTTATTTTGTCCTTTTTTCCTGTAATTCCATTATTAAATTGTGAGCTTTTCAGTTCCTGTTAGAAATGGAAGTGCAGAACACTGTTATATTCCACACAGCCATTGGCTGCACAAACTAGTGGCCTATTTATAACTGTCCCTAATTGGCCACAGCAGAGAAGGTAACCTAAATTACAACATGGCAGCTCCCATTGTTTTATAGACACTAAAACTTTACACTTATTTTGTCTATATTTAATCAGCTAATGAAACTTTAAAAAAATACATCTACATGTTATTCTCTGACTAAGCTTTTCTTTGAATGCATTATCCTATCTAGCATTTATTTAGTGTTTTATATCCATATAGGGATAGTGTATTGTGATTATTTCCTCCCCTTTAATGTGTTTCCAATTATCCATTTTTCCTGCTGAAATGTTTAAAATTGTTTACAAATTAGCTCCTTTACCTTTATTTTGGTTTTGTTGTACCTCCAGCTATACTGAAAATCTCAGTACTAGTTATAGAAAGCGATTTAAAGAGGAAGGTTTAGAAGAGATCACACACAGTGTGCTAAAACTTAAATTTTCTAATGTTGTCTCTAACGGCCGATTCTCTTAAAGGGACAGTGTACACCGATTTTCATATAACTGCATGTAATAGACACTACTATAAAGAAGAATATGCACAGATACTGATCTAAAAATCCAGTATAAAACCTTTTAAAAACTTACTTAGAAGCTCCTAGTTTAGCACCAGTGGCGTCACTAGGGTTGGTGTCACCCGGTGGGGTAAGTTATGGTGTCACCCCCCCCCCAGAAAGCAGACACACACAAAAACACAGGCACACACACATACAAACATTCAGACACACTTAAAAACATACTCAGATGCACACACAAACACTCAGAAACACACTCAGACACACACACACACACACACAAAAACTCAGACACACACTTACAAAATATGTAAACTGCACTGCATTAATTATGAAGCTCATGCCTAGAGCTGCTCCCTGGCTCAGCAGAGCATCAAATGAAAGATAAACAGAGCACTCTAAAAATAAATCACTAAAGAAAAGGTTTAGGCGCAAACTATGAAAATTCTGCTCTCTGACTCTGTTCCAAGCCTGTCAGTGCACAGCCCCGGGCCGTGTGCCTACCGCTTCTTATGGCCAATCACCTCTGCACTCTGCCCACCCCCAGACCCCCGCCCGCCCTCCTACCTGTTCAGTGTGCACTTAGTGTACCGTAACCGTAATGGTCTGGTGGGCATCATACGTGGCTCCTTCACTTTAAAGACAGTGTCAAACAGTCATGCGGTCAGGTGCCAGGCATCCCCTCATGATTTGCCAGTTCCCATTTAGAGAGACAGCACAACAGTGAGTGACTCCACTGCTCCACATGTCACTGAGCAGTGAGCACAGATAGGCAGGCAGGTTTAGGCTAGCAGCGCAACTTTGCAAGCCCCACGGCATGCCCACAACATTCATAGCGAAATTGGGCAGGGGAGAAGCAAAGTACAAACAAGCAAAAGCAGCCAGGAAAACTATTTGTTGAAATTGCAGCACTGGCTCAAGGGGCAAAAAAATTGTGTGTCTACAACTTCCCCAGTCCCACCAATGTTCACAAATGCCAGCCCCTCTAATAAAAAAAAAATCTATGCATCTCAACATTGTATTTCTTTGAATTTCAATAAAATTAAAAAAAAAAAAAAATAATTTTTTTTTGGTGTCACCCCCTGAAGGGTGTCACTCGGGTGCGGCCCGCCCCCCCGCCCTCCCCTAGTGACGCCACTGTTTAGCACTGTTGATGAGGTTGACTGGGACGTCCAGTAAAATAGTCTGGAAAAACAATAAGAGCAGAAACTCTTCCCCCCCATTCCCTGCATATGAAAAGACAGATAACAAACAGGAGCTAGCAGTAGTCTGTTAACACATGTATACATCTGACACTGTGGGGCTTGGTTAGGAGTCTGAAAATCAGCACAATGTTATTAAAAATTAAGCAAAACT
Organism: Bombina bombina; assembly: GCF_027579735.1. Lineage (NCBI taxonomy): Eukaryota > Metazoa > Chordata > Amphibia > Anura > Bombinatoridae > Bombina > Bombina bombina. Next base: position 177,009,886 of record NC_069507.1, read on the forward strand.
ATCCATTGTTACAAAAACAAGACTATATAAATGGATCATCTACAAAACATTTGTAGAAAGAAAAATCTAGTGTAAAATATCCCTTTAAGATCTCTGTTTAGTCGAGTGTCTATAAGATACCTTGTTAGTATTAAAGGATTACTAACTTTTTCCCCCCCACAAACTAACCACACATATCTTATACCATACCTAAATATAACATAATGTACCTACTTTTTGAATAAAACGATGTTGCATATCGTTATAAAATATAGTTTTAATTTTTGGCGATGATGTCACAACATCCAACCCCCAAATATGGGCCGTAGATGCTCTAAATAAATGTTCAATCAAATCTAGATTTAATTAATAAATTATGTGACGATTTTGTCACCCTGAGCAAGCGCATTTAGTTAGTTTAATTTGCGCATGTGCAATTGCTCTCCCTGGTGCCGAAATTACCCACAAAGTAATAAAAACTGCATGCGCATTTGAGCGACTCTCCTACTCTTAGAAGAGACATCCATTGAGTGACGTCTTCAAGGACGTGGATAGAGCTTGCACATGCGCATTGCGGCTAAGTGCCGCCATATTCCAACTGGGGTTGTCAGCTAGGAATAGACAACCTGCAACGGTACCCACGGAGTGAGTTTGGAAACTATTGAAAAATAAAATTTAAATTGTGGCTAAAGGTAGATATTTAAAAACAGAAGTCAATTAAAAAAAATTGTTTCTAAACATTTAAACGATTTTTGTTAACTTTGTTTTTGCTTACAGTGTCCCTTTAAAACACCTTTCAGAGATTGTTTTAAAGGCAATTTTCACCTTTGGAACTGTGAATCGCATTAAGGGGAGTTCACTAATAGTCTTTATGTGACGGCGAGACACTTATTTTAGAATACATTGCTCCATGAAAAAAGCTGATGACCTCTCTCCATGCCAGCGACTGGCAAGTGTTGGTCTATGTGTATACAGTGAAAGATAATGATGACTTTGTGTAAAATGAGATGAGATAATGATAGCTGGTAGTAGTAATAATAATAGACCTCTGACAATGAGGTCTGCTGTCCCTGCAAGTTCAGCCCAATTGATTGGGTTGTGGTTTTAATCAGCAGAAACAGCTATTTTATATACAAAAGAAACTTAAACTCTTCAGCTGGTATAAGAAGTCTTTGGAAGCATGTTAAGGGGAAACCAATTTTTCAGTACATTGTCCCTTTAAGCTTTTCCCAGAGATATAAAAAACACATTAAAACTAGACTGTCCAGAATTTCAACAGGCTAGCCAGTAAAATATATGGAAACATTCTGTTATGTGCTAAGTTTTTATGAGGCTCTGTATGAGAACTGATTTTGGCATATAAAGCTGATGGGCTAAAGGACTGTAGGCCTACTTTGAGGCCTGGTATGGGCATATGGTTAACCAGATGTCCTGGTTTTACCAGAACAGTCCTGTTTTTTTAACAAGCTGTCCCGGTGTCCCAAGAATTGTTTTCCTGACAGGCTATTGTCCCGGTTTAACTTGAACACAGATTCCCAAAAAGGATCACACTAAGCTATGTGTGTGTGCAGCTCAGCATCAACGTCCACACTAACTTCTCTGTGACATCACCTCAGAGTCATCTCGGCATCCGCCCCCACACTACCAGGCCAGTACTACCCAGTGTGCGTAGCTCTGAAAAGGGCATCATCAGCATCTATACTGACTTGTCACATCATCCTAGCATGCACCCAGTCCCTACCGCCTCTATTGGGGCGCATCCATCTCGCTAATGGTCTGGTTAGCCCCGCCCCCAACACTTACACATGTAATATTACTTGTACAACAGAGACGGGCAGAGCTAACCAGTAAATATGAGAGCAGATGTGCCTCAGGTGATCTCCACAATTATAAAAGCCTATAAACTCACATTTTATTTATTTCATGATTCAGGCAGAACATGCAATTTTAAAAAAACTTTTCAAATTACTTTTTTTCTTCTTCAAATTTTCTTCATTCTCTTGGTATATTTTTTTGAAAATCAGGGATGTAAGCTCTGGAGCATACACGTGTCTGGAGCACTATTTTACAGCACTAGATGGCAGCACTATGTCCTACCATGCAGTGTTCCAGACACCCGTGACCTACCTAGGTGGTAGAACCATGGGAACAAAGCAAATTTGATAATAGAAGTAAATTGGAAATTCTTTTAAAAAATGTTATACTTTGTCTGAATCACAAAATAAAAAAATGGGCTTCATATCCTTTTAACTTTGAGATAGTTTTCTGCCAGTCATTTTTCTTTAGTGCTTTAAGGGTGTGTGGGCAGGGGTAATTGCCACACAGACACTGGTAAAATTAATCAGAGAGAGGCGGTGCCTCAGCATAGGGCAACTAAAGCCTTTTAGTCTTATTATTATTATTATTATTATTATTATTAGTAGTAGTAGTATTATTATTATTATTATTAGTAGTAGTAGTAGTAGTAGTAGTATTATTATTAGTAGTAGTAGTAGTATTATTATTATTATTATTATTAGTAGTAGTATTATTATTATTATTATTATTAGTAGTAGTAGTAGTATTATTATTATTATTATTATTATTATTATTATTATTAGTAGTAGTAGTAGTAGTAGTAGTAGTAGTATTATTATTATTATTAGTATTAGTATTAGTATTATTACTATTATTATTATTATTATTATTATTATTATTATTATTATTATTAGCATTATTATTATTAGTAGTAGTATTAGTATTAGCATTATTATTATTATTATTATTATTATTATTAGTATTATTATTATTATTATTATTATTAGCATTATTATTATTAGCATTATTATTAGTATTATTATTATTAGCATTATTATTATTAGCATTATTATTATTAGTATTATTATTATTAGCATTATTATTATTAGCATTATTATTAGTATTATTATTATTAGCATTATTATTATTAGCATTATTATTATTAGTATTAGTATTATTAGTAATAGTAGTATTATTAGTATAATTATTATTAGTATTATTATTATTTTAATTTTTTTTTAACCCCTTAATGACAACTGACGTACCAGGTACGTCATGCATTAACAAGCAGTTAATGACAATGGACGTACCTGGTACGTCAGTTGTCTAACAGAGTGCTGGAAGCGATCACAAATGCTTCCAGGAGCTCTGAGGGTATTGCAGTGATGCCTCGATATGGAGGCATCCTGCAATACCACTTTACAAGCCCCCGATGCAGAGAGAGCCACTCTGTGGCCCTCTCTGCACCGGTAGCGATAGTGCCGGGTGTGAGGGTGCGCGTGCGCGTGCACGATGCGCGCGCACGTGCACGATGCGCGTGTGTGCACGTGAGCATGCATGTGCGCGTGCACGTGCACCCATTAGCCACACTGACACCAATGAATGAGGGCAGAAAGGGGGAAAAAAAAGGGATTTTTTTTTAAAAAAAAAATATAAAAGGATCTGGGAGGGGGTGGGGGTATTGTGGGGGGCTGCTACACTACAGAAATAGTTTTTTAAGTAAAAATAAAATAAAAATACTTTTTGGGGGGTTTTGGGGGCCAAACTGGGTACTGGCAGACAGCTGCCAGTACCCAAGATGGTGGTAATTAGGTAGGCGAGAGGGTTAGAGAGCTGGAGGGGGGATCAGGGAGGTTGGGGCTAAGGCAGGGGTCCATCACAGCTAAAATACTTTATTATTTTTATTTAAAAAAAAAACCTCTTTTATTTAGTACTGGCAGACTTTCTGCCAGTACTTAAGATGGCGGGAACAATTGTGGGGTGGGGGAGGGAAGAGAGCTGTTTGGGAGGGATCAGGGGGTGCGATGTGTCAGATGGGAGGCTGATCTCTAAAATTAACCCTGCAAGCTCCCTACAAGCTACCTAATTTAACCCCTTCACTGCTGGGCATAATTAACGTGTGGTGCGCAGCAGCATTTAGCGGCCTTCTAATTACCAAAAAGCAACGCCAAAGCCATATAAGTCTGCTATTTCTGAACAAAGGGGATCCCAGAGAAGCTTTTACAACAATTTCTGCCATAATTGCACAAGCTGTTTGTAAATAATTTCAGTGAGAAACCTAAAATTGTGAACAATGTTAAGTTTTTTTTTTTATTTGCTCGCATTTGGCGGTGAAATGGTGGCATAAAATATACCAAAATGGGCCTAGATCAATACTTGGGGTTGTCTACTACACTACACTAAAGCTAAAATTAACCCTACAAGCTCCCTACAAGCTCCCTAATTAACCCCTTCACTCCTGGGCATAAAACACGTGTGGTGCACAGCGGCATTTAGCGGCCTTCTAATTACCAAAAAGTAACCCAAAAGCCATATAAGTCTGCTATTTCTGAAAAAAGGGGATCCCAGAGAAGCATTTACAGCCATTTGTGCCATAATTGCAGAAGCTGTTTGTAAATAATTTCAGTGGGAAACCTAAAGTTTGTGACAAATTTTGTGAAAAAGTGAACTTTTTTTTTTTTTATCGCATTTGGCGGTGAAATGGTGGCATGAAATATACCAAAATGGGCCTAGATCAATATTTTGGGTTGTCTTCTAAAAAAAAATATATACATGTCAAGGGATATTCAGGTATTCCTGACAGATATCAGGGTTCCAATGTAACTAGCGCTAATTTTGAAAAAAAGTGGTTGGAAATAGCGAAGTGCTACTTGTATTTATTGCCCCATAAATTGCAAAAAAAGCAAAGAACATGTAAACATTGGGTATTTCTAAACTCAGGACAAAATTTAGAAACTATTTAGCATGGGTGTTTTTTGGTGATTGTAGATGTGTAACATATTTTGGGGGTCAAAGTTAGAAAAAGTGTGTTTTTTTTCCATTTTTTCCTCATATTTTTTTTTTTTTTTTTTAGTAAATTATAAGACATGATGAAAATAATGGTATCTTTAGAAAGTCCATTTAATGGCGAGAAAAACGGTATATAATATGTGTGGGTACAGTAAATGAGTAAGAGGGAAATTACAGCTAAACACAAACACTGCAGAAATGTAAAAATAGCCATTGTCATTAAGGGTAAGAAAATTGAAAAATGGTCCGGTCATTAAGGGGTTAAACTTAAGTAAAAGGGTTTACTCCAACACTTAAGCCATTGATGCATAAACCAAGCTAAAACTGCATCTGATATGATGTTTTCTGTTTTTTCAGTTTAAAAATCTGGTCACCTTGTAAATAACTGATAGGGACATTAGACACTGAAGTCAGATCATTACCCCACGTACCTCTACCCAGATAACCCAGTTAGCTCACAGCCCTAGATAGTGGTAGAATTTCTCTAAATGAAAATGTTTGGATGATTTAGCAAGACAGCAGTGTAGCACAATAAATACATATTACTACAGGGGCTAAATAGTGAGCTATTACTAAAACACAGAGTAGATATATAGACAGACACACACACACACACAGACAGACAGACATATAAACTGACAATTAATAAAGATATATTTATGCCTAACTTTAACCCGGTCACTGTTCATCCTTAGCTTGAATAAATAGCTAATTATAAGCAGTCTTAATATAATAGTTTCTCACAGACATAACAATATGCAAATTTGTTACCATTTACAAATAATGTATAACTACATCATATCTGAATAATCCACTAAAGAATTCTGTCTTGTCATTGGAGAAGTAAAATACTATTTTATAGTTAGTCTCTTTACTGCACAAGAAAAAAAATCCCTATCTTATTATATGTGGTGTTATTGCTGTCTAAAGTAATATCTGGTGAGGCAAAACTCATCTAGCGCTATAATTTATTGCTGCGGGAACTCTCAGCAGCCAGGCTGGATGTTAATAGGTGTGAGCACAACAGAGACACTTTTCTGTTTTCTGTTACAGTGAAAATGAACTGTAAGTCTGAGCTGAGGCTGAATCATTTGTCTTGTCCAAAATAGCTTTAATGCACTTTGTTGTAGTTTTTACTTAAAGGGACATGAAGCCCCACTTTTTTTCTTTTGTGACTGAGATAGAGCACACAATGTTAAACAACTTTCCAATGTACTTATATTATCAAATTTTCTGCATTCTCTTGGTATCCTTTTCTGAATGAACAGCAGTGTACTACTGGGAGCTAGCTGAACACTGAGCCAATCACAAGGGACAAATGTTTGTAGGCAGGCACCAATCACCAGCTAGCACACAGTAGTGTAGGATATGCACATATTTTTTTTTTCAACAAGAACAAATCCATTTGAAAATAAGTGAATTTAAAAAGTATCTTAAAATCACATGCTCTACCTGAATCCTGCAAGTTTAATTTTGACTTTTCCATCCCTTTAATTAAAGGGTTAAAATGTAATTAGGAGCTAGGGTATTATGCAGGTAGAAAACTGTTCTGTTTAACTGTCTAATTTCAGGGGAAAAGCATTTAATAAATTCTGTCTTGCTAAAGTTTTCTGCATGTAACCGGGCTGCAGTTACACGTGTTAGTGTAATAATAAAATGCTTAATTCATTAGAAAATGTTATTATTTTACAAATGCTTGCTGGCCAAGGAGGTTAAACACATAGTGGAAACCTGTCCAATGACAACTATGCATTGTATCTCTGGGGCTAAAAATAGCTGGTGAACCAGATAGCAGCAGCATATGTATGTAGCAGCCAATCAGCTGCCGTATCCCTCTGAGGACTATCTCGTCAGACAGATGCACAAGCTTAACTATGTGTTTAACCCGCTTTGTAGGAATTAAACACATAAATACCTGCGATCATTTGCCCAATTGTAAAATGCAAATGAAAGCATTTTGGTATTACACTATCATGTCCTGACATAAAGGCGCAGTAATAAATTATCTAATAGACTAGATCATTTTATTATTGCTCTATTACTTCCCATCGATAGTGCAGGGTGCGTTATCTTTAGCGCAACCTTTCTCAAAAAAATAAAGCATAACCTGGTATTGTAAGTGAATTTTTAAAGGGCCATTAAATACAGTCAAATTGCCTAATTAATTAATTAAATAATTAACAAATGCCCAAAAATAACAACAATGCAACAGCCCATACTCTGAATTTCGCTGTAAAATTTAAACCTGAAGTAATCCACTATTATTAATAGCATAGCACAGAACTCCAAAAAGAACTCCACTATTTGTGCACTATCAGAACTAATATTTTTTTGCTACACTTGTAATTTAGGCCTGTATGTTTAACCTTACAAAGGTGTTAAGCACATAGTTAACACCTTGCCGCCATTAGGACGTTCCATGCCGTCCTAACTATGCTGGGCCTTAGCGCCATTAGGATGGCATGGAATGTCCTAGCGGCTTGGTAAATGGGATCACATGCTTGAGGGCATGCCTAGCGTCATAGGCACCCCCCCCCTGACCCAATCCCATCATTGAAATCAAGCGAAAACAAGAACGATCTTGTGATTTATATTTTTACTTATTTGTTTACATCAGAACTTTGACCGGTCTGGGAGGGGTTAAGTAAGTTCTTAATCAAAACAATTCTGATGCTAAAATGAATACAGGCAGCTACACACATATACACCTCCCTTCATTGGCCCATCGACCGTGTTTAGCTCCAGACAAGTATGTATTTACTACCTTTGTGGGGATTAAACACAAAGTTCTCTGCAATAGTACTATAGTAGAATGATCTAATGCATTAGAATATTTTATTATCAACCTTAAATGTCCCTTTAACTAATTCCCAGTTGGTCTAAAAAAATGCTTTTACCCTCATTGCAAACTAATGACCATTATCATCTCTTACAAAGTAACGTTGTAACCTTACAAACTGAAGAGGGGTGGATTACAAATCAGAAGCTCTGCAGCAGGTGTATTTGTGCTAGCATTATAAAGGCACTAGGACCCAGAAGTCTGAGAGTTCACAGATAGAGGCACGCTGCCAAGTCTGATTACCCCCTGACGGAGCAGGCCTGCCAGGGCTGTTTTAACAGTTCTGATTGAAGCTGGTTTCCCGCTGGTATCTGGGTTTCTTTATCATTATCTGCACCACAGCGATCCACCAGTGAGATACCAAAAATCAAAATAAATAAAGAAAAATCAAAAGCTGTGAGATAAACTCATAATGAAGATGTGAAGGAGTGAGGCAAAAGTCCCAAATAAAAACTTTATTTTAATCAGCATACTTACATAGTGTTAATGCCAGACTTGTTCTGCTGTAATATGACATGAGTGAGACTTGCTCTGCTGTAATGTGACATGAGTAAGACTTGCTCTGCTGTAATGTGACATGAGTGAGACTTGCTCTGCTGTAATGTGATATGAGTGACTCTGCTGTAATGTGACATGAGTGAGATTTGCTCTGCTGTAATGTGACATGAGTGAGATTTGCTCTGCTGTAATGTGACATGAGTGAGACTTTGTCAGAGTATATGAATATTATGATGAATATTACATATGTGTACATATATATATATATATATATATATATGTATATTTTATACACTGTATATGTTAGATGAGAACTCAGGATTAATTAAACATGAGTTTGTTGAACACAGCTTCTAATACACGTCTATCAGGATTGACGATCAGTAGAGCCTTTTTGAAACACAAACATTTCTTTTCTAAAGGAAATAGCTCAGTGACCCTATTCATTTGACTATATATGCAGATTTTTATAACCTCAGAACATTTGGTGAGGTGAGAAAAGAATGTGTTCAAGGACCCCTTTGGAATTTGACACGTGTGATACAACAGTTCTATCTCACTGAATCTCTATTTGAAGACTTTCTGCAAAAACCCCTCTTGGGGGAAGGTGACACAAATAAAATCAAATACACATCTGCACTGCTGGCTAAACAGGAAATATGCTGTTTTAAAGACTCTTACAACTCCTCATGGATTGACCCCATGTGATGAGTATGAGACAAAAAGTCTGGCAACTGAAGTTACTGAAAAGTTAGAATGTTAGGATAATACAGTGAAGGCCCATGACTTACATTATGATTTCAAAACAACTATATATATTTTAATGGATATGAGATGTATATTTATGTGATATCAAACATTAACATCTAAATATATATATATATATATGGAAAGTAAAAGATTGAATGATATATATATATATATATATATATATATATATTTTGAATGCATGAATATCTTAGCCTCTGTGTGTTTAAGAACATGAATAGATGTTTATGGACCTGAAGAGAAGTGATTATTAACATTTATTTTTATTTCAGATCGACATAAACAGGATTTATGTATTCAGGAAGAAATACACAGAAATGTCACATACTATATCTGGGTGGATGCAAATATCAGGAGTTTTAAATACTACCAATCTGGAGATATAAAAATAAGCTGTTATTTGCAAAGAAATGCCAGAATACTGATACAATTATAATGCATTTTAAGCTAATAATTAGCAGTGTTAAATTACCTTAATATAATAAAATGTTAATAATATAACATATTTGGTATCAGAATAATCAGAAAAAATAACCTAATATTAACCATCTGTAATTGGGGTTATATATGATTAATGCAGAGAGTGTGATCTGATTAAATAACCATTTTATAAAAAAAAAATTAACTTGCTTAAAAATGTCAGAAATGCTGTATTGTATTGCTATGTTGTACTGTATGCTGCCACCTGGTGTTATGTTGCGAGAACTACAGCCAGAAGGTTCTTTCTGGCTGTTAAAAATGAAATTTCCAAGGGCCAATCCGATTTAGACTTCCCAGATAACCAATGGGAAGGTCAGCTCCCGTAGTGCCACCCACATGATGTCATCAATGATTATATAATGGGAGTGTTGAATGCACAAGGGAGGGTTGTCTGTAACTTGTTGAAAATGAGTGATCTGATTTTGGCTGCGATATACCTGAAAAAAAAAAGTTCACTTCAGCAAGGAGCTTAAAACTTATCCTTGATTTGTGCAAAAACCTTCTTTCAAATGAGATGACCTAAAGACCGCTACGAATTGGTTCAAAATTGGTGAAGTATATTGTATTTTAAATTGGTAGTTATAAGCCTAGGTTTTGTTCAAATCTGTGTCTGAATTGGCTAAGTAACTCATCTATACAAGTTCTGATATTGTCGGTTAATTTTGTATTAGGATAAATTGCAGTTAAATAGCAGAATATATATTTTATCCTATTGTTTTATAAACACTGTTTAGAATTGTATTGCTTGGATGTTAAAGGTTTTTAGTCCCATTGTGTTAAATAAATAAGGCTGAATTGTGAAGGTATATTGTTCTGGGTTTTGTAAGAAGAATAGCATATCTTAAGAGTTGGTTCTAACGCATATAAACTTTTATTTAGTTTCCTTTTATTGCAAATATAGTTCAATATGTTTATGGATATTAACTAAATAAAAGAATTCAGATATTTATATTAATTGTATGGTCTAGTAGGTGCATGGTTGATAAGGGTTTCTATTTCTTTGTATCGTGTTTATAACCCTGCCATAAACTTATATATATTATTTGGATAGCACTACTAAGATTTTCATAAATATACTGACATAATAATTGGAGGCACTTTTTCTGAGATTTATTAATATTCCATCATAATTGATATAATATATTTGTAAGTAAATAGAAATTATTATAAAAGAGAAAAAAAAAAAATAATAATTCATATTTCGATATTAATATTTTGAAGATATAATTTTTTTTTTTTGAAAAGTTGAAATATTAATTTTCATATTTCGAGATTGACATTAATATCTTGAAATATTATTAAAGATTAATTTTGAAAAATTAATAAAAATATTAATTTTTCATATTTCAAAATTAATCAAAAATATTAATTTTTCATATTTTCAAAGTTAATCAAAAATATAAATTTTTCATATTTCGGAATATTAATTTTTCATATTTCAAAATTAATAATATTTTTTTTTGAAATATAAAATTTTTCTCTCTTTTTATTGGCAAAAATTGTATTAGCATTTTAGTTAAATAAATACTAAACCAATACAATAATGTCTGTAGCCAGAAGTGACTCATTTAATTCTATACATAGCAATGAAATTGGTCCCATAACCATACCTATTACTAAAGGTCAGGTCCTTAAGAAAGATATCTTAAGTTACCTTAAAGGGAAGTTTAATATTGCGGGTGAATTAAATGATTTTATGGATATGCTTGAAACTAGGGCTAAAAATATTACCGTTAATAATAATATGTGGAATGAAGAGAATGAATTCTTCCAGGAATTATTAATGATTAATCAATGCGAAGCTCCCAAAAAGCGAGATGAACTAATACTAAAATCCTGGCCCCTTTTAATATGCATAATTGACGAAATGTCGTTTTGTGTCACAGACAAACGATTGCAAATACAGGAGCTAGAAAATAGTATTCGTTCCTCGCGCAGACGCGAAGAGGGTTTAAAAATAGCCAAAAATAAAATGGATGAATTTGCCCAAAACCTAGCCACCTTAGATAAGCACAATATGGACTTAATCGCGCAGATACAAGATTTAAATAAACAGCTTGCGCAAAGCCAGAGAGAATTAAGCGATTTAAAAAGGTCATATCGCCATAATGAAAACCCCTATATTAGCAATGAGAATAATACAGATAATGCTAACTCCTTTAGCGAACGCGTCAGGGACGAGGTACGAAAATATATAGAACAACATAGACAAATGACCCCTAATGGGTCAGAAGTAGATTTCCCAAATAGACAATCCCCTCAGGATGTAAATCCAGAGGACAACTGTAGCGCAGCTGATGTGGGGGAGGGAAACTCTAACAGAGAATCCCAAAATAAGTCTGATAAAGTCTATGATTCCCATAAAATAATCACCTTCGTACAACGTGCAGTACCTATATTCTCCAATAAGGGAACAACATCTGTAATTGATCATTTACAGGCTTTTGAAAATGCGTTAGCTATAATGAATGTTACAAGTGAGAAATTGAAAATTGAATTTCTGCCTTGGGTATTTGACAGTAAGCATCACAAATTCTTTGCTTCACTAAAGGATATGAATATTCATTCCTGGAATGGGGTAAAACAACAATGCAGAAAAGAATTCGGGCAATATCGCACTAAAACTGCCGCGAAAATAGCGGTATATGGTTTAAAGTGTCGTGCGAATCAGAGTCCAGTCGAATTCCTTTCTGTATTGAAAAATGCGTACAGTATGGCTGAAGATAATCCCAGATTTGATGGCTCAGAATTTGTAAATTTATTTTTTGAAGCATTGCCTACACCCATCAAAATCAACTTAGCTAGAGATTTTGATGAGGACTGCTCATTGGAATGGCTGATCAAAGAGAGTACGAAGTTATACTCTATTCAGCAGTCCAGTGAGCAGGGGGTTAAAAAGGAGTCAAAACCCAAAATTGTGGCAGAAACTAGGGTGTCACCTAGCCCCCTCAATTTGGAGTCTAACAAGAGGACTTATGCAGAGGTGGCCAGTCAAAACAGGCCATCTCCACAGAGGTTTAATTCTGCCCCTCCCCCTACACAGGTTGAGGCGCAGGGAGACTATAACCAAAGTGGGGGACATAATCAGGTGAATAATTACTCACAAAGAGAATACTCACCAAATAATTGGTATCCGCGCAAGGGTAGATACAATAGACGGCGAAGATATTCTCAGGGTAACCAGACACCCCAGGTATATAATGCTTCCCAAAATATTAATACTGAACAAGCTGAACCCCAGGGGCAACCACGCCAGAATAGAAATAGTGGCCCTGATTCTGAGGGAACCCAATGGTCCAGGAATCAGTACAATGGGGCACCAAGAGATAGGCCCAGGGGTAGAGGTAACTTGTACAATCAGGTAGATATGCTGTTTACCCAATTAAATCGGTTGAGCGAACAAATCGCTAATATGAGTCAAAAATCTACGGCTCAGCAACCGAACAATACTTTTTTAGGGGTACAGCCAGTGGTCAGCAGTGGACCACAGGCACAGTCATAAATACTGCAGTATCACCTGAAGGGGAGGGGAGAGATATACAAAATGTAGTAATAAATATCAATGATACTAATCATGTTATCTCCCCACAGACCGGAAACGGACAAATTAGCTGTGACAATGAGCGACATCATCCGGGAAAAGTTAACAAATCTCTTCCCTTGCAGCTCTCTCCTAACCTTATCTCCACAGATGCAGTACAAAAGAATCCAACCAACCCTGTCATAGAGGAAACAGGTAGGTATGAAGGTTCCTCTGCATCGAATGACACAGCGAATTCAGGTAAAACGTGGCGAAGCCCACAGATGTACAAGAATGCAAATTTTATGTGTGAAATGATAGAAACTGCAGGAAGATATTATGTACTAGTTGAGCTGCAAGATTCAGTCTCCAACCCTATCAGGGGATTAATTGACACTGGGTCACAGGCAACTATCTTATCCCACAGGTACTACACACAGCTAAATGAGCTAACACCCCACAAACCCAAAATAAGAGAATTTGACGGTTCTCTAATAGGTGTTGGGGGTGACTCCCTAAAAGTCTATGGTACTGCCTGGTTAAAATTTAAATTGGGGAACAGGGTCATAAGACACCCTGTCATTATAGTGGATCTGCCAACTGATCGTTTAATTATTGGTAGTGATCTCCTGAAACGATTAAGCACCATAATTGATTGCATAAATAATGTAATTTGGTCGCAAGTTAAACGGCCTATCAATTATGAAAAATCTGGTATATCTCACGCCCGACATAGCTGTCACGTGGTGGAAGAGAAACCAGATGCTGTGGAGATTCATTTCAGAAATAACTCTGTACCTGAAATCACTATTCTACGAATAGATGATCAGACTCCTTTTAGTGGCTCTGATGGTAATACTTTTAAAATTTCGCCTGGAAAGATAGCGAATATTTCCCTAGATAGCGATGTATTAACCATATCACTCCACAAGGGGGATCATAAAATCCCTAAGGGGGGAGGCCATGCTCAATACCTCACAGGGATTGAGAGAGTTAAAGAGGATCTATTTATCCCTATACAAGTGCATGACCTTGGTAAAACCAAGTATGCTAAAATAAATTTAAAACAGGAAGCTAGCTATATAAGCGAAGGTTTATTAGCGCAAATAGCTGAACCTAAAGTGATTAAATATCTTTCTCCCCAAGACCACTGTGTCAACGGCCTGGATGACAGGTCTGAAAGCTATAACATCACAGCTAAGTGCTTATTATCTATCTCTATTGGTAATAAGTCAGTGAAGCACCTGTTTTTAGTTTTAAATACTCCCCATAATCAAATATACATTGGCAATGATATCTTACATAGATATGCCACACAAATAGATTTGATTAATTCTTGCCTCTGGAGCAGGTTAAAGGGGGACCCTGAAGTATTTCAGGATGAAAATGCAGCCCTGAAATCAAACCAGCAATTGCCATATGCTGTGAATATGCAGGTATCTAGCGATGTTATAATTCCTGCTGGGGCTGATAAATTTCTTTTACCCTTACAGGTAAAGAGAGGTCAGAAATTAAAAACTTCTGAAACACTGATTTGCCTCTCCCATAGAATACAAAATCTGGGTGTCTCAGTAACCTACACTCCTATGGTGAATATTGGAACTGTTCCAATAAATATTATTGTGCATAACATGACCCCACAGGATATAACATTATCCAAGGGAACTACCATAGGATATGCACTGGAATCAAGTTATTACACTTTTGGATTCCAGAATAATGTAATTGGGCTAATACCTGAAGGATACCTAACTGAAGAACAATTAATAGAACAATCCTTTGCATCTATGCCAGAGGGTCTATTTAATATTCAGTCTATTTATCCCTTCAGCTCAGAGGAAGGCATCTGTAAAATTGAAGAAGCCTCTCTAGTGTTTGATCAGCCAATCAAACAGCAAGATTACCCCAATACCCAGAGTCATGGGAGCAATGTAAATTATAATCAAGGGGATCTCACCTCTAGACTGGAAGAAGCCTATGAAATAGGACAGCCTGAAATCTTTCCAGGATTTCAGCAAATAGTCGAAGAGCAAATATCCTTAGCCAATGGCTGTTCTAGCGATGATGAACGCCAACAGCTGCGAGAACTCCTGATGGAGTACAAGGATATTTTCGCTAAGGATTCTTATGACTGTGGTACCACAGACTTGCACATTGCAAGAATACAAACAGATCCTAATGCGCCACCTGTATTTGTCAAACAATACAGACTTCCCTTAGCCTCATATGATTCTCTTGCAGAGATCATAAGGAATTTGGAAGAAAGAGGTATTATCAGACAGGTGCACAGCTCTTATAATAATCCTATTCTAGGTGTCCTTAAGCCCAATGGACAATGGCGTTTGTGTGCTGACTTAAGACAGCTAAACAAACGAGTATACATGTCTGGCTGGCCTGTACCATACATTGACCAGTGTCTAGCACAAATGCAGGGATCCAAAATATTCACTGCCATTGATTGTGCACAGGGATATTGGACCATAAAGGTACATGAAGAGGACCAATATAAGCTAGCATTCTCCTTCCAAAAGATTCAGTATGCATTCCAGAGACTTCCATTTGGATACATAAATTCTGGACATGAATTTGCTGTATTCATGCATAAGGCTATGCCTGACGCACTGGAAAGGGGGACCTTATCTTATGTGGATGATGTTTTAATCAAAAGCACAGACTTTGAAAAACACATTGCAGAGCTTAAACACGTCCTCAGCCAACTTAAAAGGGCAGGTGTCAAATTATCCCTGCAAAAAGCTCAATGGTGCCGCACTCGTGTAAACTTCTTGGGACATGAAGTTACTTCTGACGGATTAAATCCCCAGAAGAAAAAGGTAGAAGCGATAGTGAATTCTAAAAACCCAACTAACTTAAAGGAATTGAGATCATTCCTGGGTATGACAAATTATTCTCGCAAATTCATTGATAATTATGCGGAATTAACTAAACCACTACTACTTCTTCTGAAGAAAGATGTGAAATGGCACTGGAGTGAGTCTCAAGAGACAGCCATCAGAGAGCTGAAGAGAAAACTCACTCAAGCACCTTGCTTAGCATACCCTGAAGGTGGCAAACCTTTCTTCTTAGAGACAGGTTACACAGATATAAGCATGAGTGCTGTGTTATACCAAAAGCATGATAATTTGAACAAAGCCATTGCTTATGCGAGCAAAAATCTATCCCCAGTAGAAATAAAGTTTAACGATTGCGAAAAAGCCCTCTTATCTACTGTATGGGCTCTACAAAATTTCCGCAGCTATATACAGGGCGAGAAAATTATTGTAGAAACGGCCCACCAGCCTTTGCTATATTTGCAAAGTGAGAGAATAAGAGATGGGAATTTGTCTAACAGCCGCATAACAGCGTGGACTCTTTCCTTACAAGGCTGGCCCTTAGAAATTCGCTACAAGCAGAATAAAAAGAATCCAGTCGCACAAGGGCTTGCTGAGCTCCACGACTGTACTGCTAGAGATCCTGGGGAAGAATTATCAGAAGATGATTTTCTGGAAGAACAATTGCTTTCCCCATATAAAATGTACAATGAGGACCATTGTCAAACATTACCTTGGGTATATGTTGATGGTTGTTCTTACCATGCCACTATTGATAATGAGCGCAGATTAGTCGCTGGCATTGGTATAACTGGGGCAAACGGATTCTCAAATATATCTGTAGGTTTCAACATTGGACCAAGATCCAGTCAAGTTGCAGAACTAACTGCTGTTTTCAAAACCATTGAAATGGCTATTGAACATGGTATTCATGAATTTGTGATCATAACTGACTCAAATTATGTGCGTGACAGTTTTGTTGAATACCTGCCAACTTGGAAAAGAAATGGCATGCAGAAAAGCAATAACAAACCAGTCAAGCATGGCAAATTGTTCTGCGAGATTGATAATCTGGTAGTATCCAATGATTTAACCATACACTGGAAAAAGACCAAGGGTCATTCCAGAATTCTAGGTCCGGATAAGGAAGGCAATGACCTTGCGGATTCATTAGCCAAACAAGGAGCCATAACTGGAGAACTCCTTAATATTGACCACTTAATGGGTGCAATTCAGGTAGAAGCCATTACCAGAAACCAGGCAAAACAACAGAGTGAGCCTAACTTGGTACAATGGAGTCAGGATTCTCCTAGTGAGGACCTGATCACTAGTCAAAAAGAAGACCCCATTGTAGGCATCTTCTATAAACACATAGAAGATCCTGAAAGCAACCCCATCTCAAAAGATGATTGTATTGGCAAAGAAGATCTGAGAATCTTAATAAAATCTAAATCACAATTCAAATTACAGGATGGTTTGTTAATTAGAACCTCCAAAACTGGCATCCAGCAGTGGGTAGTACCCACCAAGTTCAGAGGTCTAATGCTCCAACATGCCCATGATGCTCCCACATCTGGACATCGCGGTGCCAAACTCACGTATGAAATATTGCGTGATTATGCTTTTTGGCCACACATGTTGAAAGACGTTCAAACCTACTGTCAAGGGTGTTTAATCTGCCCACAGTTCCAACCCACTGCACCAATGCATAGAGCGCCATTGCAGAAAAGGGGGATGGTAATGCCATGGTCAGATATACAAATTGATTTTATTGGTCCAGTAACAAGATCATCAAGAGGTAACAAATACATGTTAACCGTGACATGCCTGTTCACTAAATGGGTAGAGTGCATTAGTGCACCTAACAATAGTGCTGAAACATGTGCAGCATTGCTCATCAACCATGTATTTTCCAGATTTGGTCTGCCCCAAAGAATCGAGTCAGATCGGGGGACCCACTTCACTAGCGAAGTGATGACAAAAATGTGGAAAATACTAGGGGTTAAAAGAAAGCTCCATATTGCTTATAGAGCTGCCTCAAGTGGTGGTGTAGAGCGTTACAACCAGTCCATTGTTAAAATCCTCAAAATGTCTGTGAGTGAAACAGGTAAAGACTGGGATGTAAAACTACCTCTTGTCTTAATGGCATTAAGAGCAACTCCAAGTAGTGCTACCAAGATGTCACCTTTTGAACTGATGACTGGTAGAAGAATGGTTCTACCTCAGCATCTGCTGTACCGTACATCAGACCAAAATTTGATAAACGCTGCCAATACACATCAATATGTGGAAAACTTAAGAAAGCACCTGCAATATGCCTTTGCATTTGCTCAAAGGAATTTAGAAAGAGCCGCAACTGCCACTAAAACCTATTATGATCTCAAAACATCCAAAAAGGAATATGAAATAAATGATAAAGTTTATCTTTATAACTTTGGAAGAGATCAGGTTAGGGAGAAGAAATTTCTTCCCTCATGGAAAGGTCCTTTTGTCATTACTGACAAAATATCTCCAGTGGCCTATAAAATACGGATCCCCAAAAATGAAGGTTTCATAGATAAATGGGTACATATAAATCAACTGCGGGCATGTCATCCCAGGTCCCAACTACAAGTCATAGAGGGAGAATGAAGTGTCATATCCCCAAATGCACTAAAGACATACTGTAATTTAAAGATGCCTAACTGATAAACATGAAAGCTCAAAATAACAAACTTTCTTCATAAGAGACTGTCTATGAGGTATATGGTTGATCCTCATCAAATACCACTGACTTTAAGCCAATTCAAATACATGTGTCCTACATCTATTTGAAGTTGGAAGGGGGATTTATGTCAGAGTATATGAATATTATGATGAATATTACATATGTGTACATATATATATATATATATATATATATGTATATTTTATACACTGTATATGTTAGATGAGAACTCAGGATTAATTAAACATGAGTTTGTTGAACACAGCTTCTAATACACGTCTATCAGGATTGACGATCAGTAGAGCCTTTTTGAAACACAAACATTTCTTTTCTAAAGGAAATAGCTCAGTGACCCTATTCATTTGACTATATATGCAGATTTTTATAACCTCAGAACATTTGGTGAGGTGAGAAAAGAATGTGTTCAAGGACCCCTTTGGAATTTGACACGTGTGATACAACAGTTCTATCTCACTGAATCTCTATTTGAAGACTTTCTGCAAAAACCCCTCTTGGGGGAAGGTGACACAAATAAAATCAAATACACATCTGCACTGCTGGCTAAACAGGAAATATGCTGTTTTAAAGACTCTTACAACTCCTCATGGATTGACCCCATGTGATGAGTATGAGACAAAAAGTCTGGCAACTGAAGTTACTGAAAAGTTAGAATGTTAGGATAATACAGTGAAGGCCCATGACTTACATTATGATTTCAAAACAACTATATATATTTTAATGGATATGAGATGTATATTTATGTGATATCAAACATTAACATCTAAATATATATATATATATATGGAAAGTAAAAGATTGAATGATATATATATATATATATATATATATATTTTGAAGGCATGAATATCTTAGCCTCTGTGTGTTTAAGAACATGAATAGATGTTTATGGACCTGAAGAGAAGTGATTATTAACATTTATTTTTATTTCAGATCGACATAAACAGGATTTATGTATTCAGGAAGAAATACACAGAAATGTCACATACTATATCTGGGTGGATGCAAATATCAGGAGTTTTAAATACTACCAATCTGGAGATATAAAAATAAGCTGTTATTTGCAAAGAAATGCCAGAATACTGATACAATTATAATGCATTTTAAGCTAATAATTAGCAGTGTTAAATTACCTTAATATAATAAAATGTTAATAATATAACATATTTGGTATCAGAATAATCAGAAAAAATAACCTAATATTAACCATCTGTAATTGGGGTTATATATGATTAATGCAGAGAGTGTGATCTGATTAAATAACCATTTTATAAAAAAAAAATTAACTTGCTTAAAAATGTCAGAAATGCTGTATTGTATTGCTATGTTGTACTGTATGCTGCCACCTGGTGTTATGTTGCGAGAACTACAGCCAGAAGGTTCTTTCTGGCTGTTAAAAATGAAATTTCCAAGGGCCAATCCGATTTAGACTTCCCAGATAACCAATGGGAAGGTCAGCTCCCGTAGTGCCACCCACATGATGTCATCAATGATTATATAATGGGAGTGTTGAATGCACAAGGGAGGGTTGTCTGTAACTTGTTGAAAATGAGTGATCTGATTTTGGCTGCGATATACCTGAAAAAAAAAAGTTCACTTCAGCAAGGAGCTTAAAACTTATCCTTGATTTGTGCAAAAACCTTCTTTCAAATGAGATGACCTAAAGACCGCTACGAATTGGTTCAAAATTGGTGAAGTATATTGTATTTTAAATTGGTAGTTATAAGCCTAGGTTTTGTTCAAATCTGTGTCTGAATTGGCTAAGTAACTCATCTATACAAGTTCTGATATTGTCGGTTAATTTTGTATTAGGATAAATTGCAGTTAAATAGCAGAATATATATTTTATCCTATTGTTTTATAAACACTGTTTAGAATTGTATTGCTTGGATGTTAAAGGTTTTTAGTCCCATTGTGTTAAATAAATAAGGCTGAATTGTGAAGGTATATTGTTCTGGGTTTTGTAAGAAGAATAGCATATCTTAAGAGTTGGTTCTAACGCATATAAACTTTTATTTAGTTTCCTTTTATTGCAAATATAGTTCAATATGTTTATGGATATTAACTAAATAAAAGAATTCAGATATTTATATTAATTGTATGGTCTAGTAGGTGCATGGTTGATAAGGGTTTCTATTTCTTTGTATCGTGTTTATAACCCTGCCATAAACTTATATATATTATTTGGATAGCACTACTAAGATTTTCATAAATATACTGACAACTTGCTCTGCTGTAATGTGACATGAGTGACTCTGCTGTAATGTGACATGAGTGAGATTTGCTCTGCTGTAATGTGACATGAGTGAGATTTGCTCTGCTGTAATGTGACATGAGTGAGACTTGCTCTGCTGTAATGTGATATGAGTGACTCTGCTGTAATGTGACATGAGTGAGATTTGCTCTGCTGTAATGTGACATGAGTGAGACTTGCTCTGCTGTAATGTGATATGAGTGACTCTGCTGTAATGTGACATGAGTGAGATTTGCTCTGCTGTAATGTGACATGAGTGAGACTTGCTCTGCTGTAATGTGACATGAGTGACTCTGCTGTAATGTGACATGAGTGAGACTTGCTCTGCTGTAATGTGACATGAGTGAGACTTGCTCTTCTGTAATGTGACATGAGTGAGACTTGCTCTGCTATAATGTGACATGAGTGACTCTCTGCTGTAATGTGACATGAGTGAGACTTGCTCTGCTGTAATGTGACATGAGTGAGACTTGCTCTTCTGTAATGTGACATGAGTGACTCTCTGCTGTAATATGACATGAGTGAGACTTGCTCTGCTGTAATGTGACATGAGTGAGACTTGCTCTTCTGTAATGTGACATGAGTGAGACTTGCTCTGCTATAATGTGACATGAGTGACTCTCTGCTGTAATGTGACATGAGTGAGACTTGCTCTGCTGTAATGTGACATGAGTGACTCTCTGCTGTAATGTGACATGAGTGACTCTCTGCTGTAATGTGACATGAGTGACTCTCTGCTGTAATGTGACATGAGTGAGACTTGCTCTGCTGTAATGTGACATGAGTAAGACTTGCTCTGCTGTAATGTGACATGAGTGAGACTTGCTCTGCTGTAATGTGACATGAGTAAGACTTGCTCTGCTGTAATGTGACATGAGTGAGACTTGCTCTGCTGTAATGTGACATGAGTAAGACTTGCTCTGCTGTAATGTGACATGAGTGAGACTTGCTCTGCTGTAATGTGACATGAGTAAGACTTGCTCTGCTGTAATGTGACATGAGTAAGACTTGCTCTGCTGTAATGTGACATGAGTAAGACTTGCTCTGCTGTAATGTGACATGAGTAAGACTTGCTCTGCTGTAATGTGACATGAGTGAGACTTGCTCTGCTGTAATGTGATATGAGTGACTCTGCTGTAATGTGACATGAGTGAGATTTGCTCTGCTGTAATGTGACATGAGTGAGACTTGCTCTGCTGTAATGTGATATGAGTGACTCTGCTGTAATGTGACATGAGTGAGATTTGCTCTGCTGTAATGTGACATGAGTGAGACTTGCTCTGCTGTAATGTGACATGAGTGACTCTCTGCTGTAATGTGACATGAGTGAGACTTGCTCTGCTGTAATGTGACAAGAGTGAGACATACTCTGCTGTAATGTGACATGAGTGAGACTTGCTCTGCTGTAATGTGACATGAGTGAGACTTGCTCTGCTGTAATATGACATGAGTGAGACTTGCTCTTCTGTAATGTGACATGAGTGACTCTCTGCTGTAATGTGACATGAGTGAGACTTGCTCTGCTGTAATGTGACAAGAGTGAGACTTGCTCTTCTGTAATGTGACATGAGTGAGACTTGCTCTTCTGTAATGTGACATGAGTGAGACTTGCTCTGCTATAATGTGACATGAGTGACTCTCTGCTGTAATGTGACATGAGTGACTCTCTGCTGTAATGTGACATGAGTGAGACTTGCTCTGCTGTAATGTGACATGAGTGAGATTTGCTCTTCTGTAATGTGACATGAGTGAGACTTGCTCTGCTGTAATGTGACAAGAGTGAGACTTACTCTGCTGTAATGTGACATGAGTGAGACTTGCTCTGCTGTAATGTGACATGAGTGAGACTTGCTCTGCTGTAATATGACATGAGTGAGACTTGCTCTTCTGTAATGTGACATGAGTGACTCTCTGCTGTAATGTGACATGAGTGAGACTTGCTCTGCTGTAATGTGACAAGAGTGAGACTTGCTCTTCTGTAATGTGACATGAGTGAGACTTGCTCTGCTGTAATGTGACATGAGTGACTCTGCTGTAATGTGACATGAGTGAGACTTGCTCTGCTGTAATGTGACATGAGTGACTCTGCTGTAATGTGACATGAGTGACTCTCTGTTGTAATGTGACATGAGTGAGACTTGCTCTGCTGTAATGTGACATGAGTGAACTCTGCTGTAATGTGACATGAGTGACTCTGCTGTAATGTGACATGAGTTACTCTCTGCTGTAATGTGACATGAGTGACTCTGCTGTAATGTGACATGAGTGACTCTCTGCTGTAATGTGATGAGTGACTCTCTGCTGTAATGTGACATGAGTGAGACTTGCTCTGCTGTAATGTGACATGAGTGAACTCTGCTGTAATGTAACATGAGTGACTCTGCTGTAATGTGACATGAGTGAGACTGAGACTTGCTCTGCTGTAATGTGAGATGAGTGACTCTCTGCTGTTATATGACATGAGTGAGACTTGCTCTGCTGTAATGTGACATGAGTGACTCTCTGCTGTAATGTGACATGAGTGAGACTTGCTCTGCTGTAATGTGACAAGTGACTCTCTGCTGTAATGTGACATGAGTGAGACTTGCTCTGCTGTAATGTGACATGAGTGAGACTTGCTCTGCTGTAATGTGACATGAGTGACTCTGCTGTAATGTGACATGAGTGAGACTTGCTCTGCTGTAATGTGACATGAGTGACTCTGCTGTAATGTGACATGAGTGACTCTCTGCTGTAATGTGACATGAGTGAGACTGAGACTTGCTCTGCTGTAATGTGACATGAGTGACTCTCTGTTGTTATATGACATGAGTGAGACTTGCTCTGCTTTAATGTGACATGAGTGACTCTCTGCTGTAATGTGACATGAGTGAGACTTGCTCTGATGTAATGTGACATGAGTGACTCTCTGCTGTAATGTGACATGAGTGATACTGACACTTGCTCTGCTGTAATGTGACATGAGTGACTCTCTGCTGTTATATGACATGAGTGAGACGTGCTCTGCTGCAATGTGACATGAGTGACTCTCTGCTGTAATGTGACATGAGTGAGACTTGCTCTGCTGTAATGTGACATGAGTGACTCTCTGCTGTAATGTGACATGAGTGAGACTTGCTCTGCTGTAATGTGACATGAGTGACTCTCTGCTGTAATGTGACATGAGTGAGACTTGCTCTGCTGTAATATGACATGAGTGACTCTCTGCTGTCTATTTCAACAGTATCATTTCTAGTCCGGCATATATGTGTGTAATTAGCTTCCTATCTATGACATACACCCTACAGCATGTGTAACTCATAAGTGTGCAGGAGAATATGGGCTGAGGTTGCAACCATACTGCCAAGTAAGTTCCAAGGTGAGAAGTTAAAAAAAATGACATGCGCTAACCAATTGGAACCTTAAATTTAATGTTTTGTAGATGATCCATTTATATAGCTTATACAGCTTTTTTTTTTTTTAACACTATAGTTTTACTTATTTTTAAATAACATTGGGCTGATTTTCAGACTACTAACCAAGCCCAAAAATTTTAGGAGAATACTGACGTATAGCTACTTCAGCTTGCTTCTGTTTGTGTAAAGAGTCTTTTCATATGCAGAGGAAGGGGGAGGGGTCTGCTTTTTTTGTTATTTCCTACTTTCAGTGGGTGTTCCAGCTAACTTTTCAACAGTGCTAAACTGGGATTTGCTAATGTTGGCTCTGAGCCGTCACAGAGTTTCCCACTCTGGTGCTAATGACGGCTCAGAGCCGTCACTAGCACTCCCCCACCTTGAGGGAAATCTGGGGGCTCCCACCCGCTCCTACCCCGGCGATCGTGCCTGTAGAGTGACAGGCATTGCCGGGGCATCACGTTTTGCGCGGTGACATCACGTGCAATGACGTGATGACGTCACCTTGCAACTTTATTTACAATTTGTAAATACAAAGTATAGGGAAAGGGGGTATGCTGCTTAGAAGCCTGTATCTCAGGCATCTAAGCAGCTACAGACCCCCAAGACCCACCATTGGAAAGGTAAGTCTTGGAGATCTGGAAAAAAAAAAAAAAGTTAAAACTTTTTTTTCACAAAATAAAAAAATAAATTAAATCAGCTTAGCACCCAGGTGGGAAAGTGGTTAACCCCTTAATGACCGCAGCACTTTTCCATTTTCTGTCCGTTTGGGACCAAGGCTATTTTTACATTTCTGCGGTGTTTGTGTTTAGCTGTAATTTTCCTCTTACTCATTTACTGTACCCACACATATTATATACCGTTTTTCTCGCCATTAAATGGACTTTCTAAAGATACCATTATTTTCATCATATCTTATAATTTACTATAAAAAAAATTATAAAATATGAGGAAAAAATTGAAAAAAACACACTTTTTTAACTTTGACCCTCAAAATCTCCTACACTTCAACAACTACCAAAAAACTCCCATGCTAAATAGTTTCTAAATTTTGTCCTGAGTTTAGAAATACTCAATGTTTACATGTTCTTTGCTTTTTTTGCAAGTTATAGGGCAATAAGTACAAGTAGCACTTTGCTATTTCCAAAAAAATTTTAAAAAAATTAGCGATAGTTACATTGGAACACTGATATCTGTCAGGAATCCCTGATTAACCCTTCACATATATATATTTTTTAAAAGAACACAACCTAAGGTATTAAACATGGAGTATTTTGACTCTTTCCATGCAACTATTTTACCACCAATCTATGCCAAAGTTTGAAAAAAAAAAAAAAAAATGGTGATTTTTTGACAAAATAGCAATTCAAGAATACATTTACTGAGAACGTTAAGGGTTACTGCCAAATAACACCCCAATATGTCTTCAGCAGCATCTCCTGAGTACAGTGATACCACCCATGTATAGGTCTGTTGGGTTCTCTGGGGGCTAAAAGGCCTTATTTTTAGGGGGCGCATTCCAGTTTTTTAATTTGGAATTTTCACATCTGTCGTCATGCACCCATGTCCTATTTGGGACATTTCTGAAGCCGGACAATGCAAATTACCCCCATCAAACCATATATTTTTAAAAAGTAGACACCCTAGGGTATTTCAAATGCTGGTATTTTAACACTTTGCATGCACTAATTCAACCACCAGTCTTTGTCAAACTTTTGGGTAGTCATTTTGGTGTGTTATTTTTCACACGCATTGTACTTTAGGCATGGATTCTCAGTTCCTGTTATATGTTACTGAGCAAAAACACCTCAATATGTGTTCAACAACAACTTCTGAGTACAGTGATACCCCCCATGTATAGGTGTGTCGGGTTCTCTGGGGGCTAAAAGGCCTTAATTTTAGGGGGCGCATTCCAGTTTTTCAACTTGGAATTTTCATATCTGTCATCATGCACCCATGTCCTATTTGGGACATTTCTGAAGCCGGCCAATGTAAATTACCCCCATCAAACCATATATTTTTGAAAAGTAGACATCCTAGGGTATTTCAAATGCTGGTATTTTAACACTTTCCATGCACTAATTCAACCACTAGTCTTTGTCAAACTTTTAGGTAGTCATTTTTTTGCATTATTTTTCACACACATTGTACTTTAGGCATATATTCTCAGTCCCTGTTATGTGTTACTGCCAAAAAAAACCTCAATATGTATTCAACAACATCTCCTGAGTACAGTGATACCCCCCATGTATAGGTGTGTCGGGTTCTCTGGGGGCTAAAAGGCCTTAATTTTAGGGGGCGCATTCCAGTTTTTCAACTTGGAATTTTCACATCTGTCATCATGCACCCATGTCCTATTTGGGACATTTCTGAAGCCGGCCAATGTAAATTACCCCCATCAAACCATATATTTTTGAAAAGTAGACACCCTAGGGTATTTCAAATGCTGGTATTTTAACACTTTCCATGCACTAATTCAACCACTAGTCTTTGTCAAACTTTTAGGTAGTCATTTTTTTGCATTATTTTTCACACACATTGTACTTTAGGCATATATTCTCAGTCCCTGTTATGTGTTACTGCCAAAAAAAACCTCAATATGTATTCAACAACATCTCCTGAGTACAGTGATACCCCCCATGTATAGGTGCGTCGGGTTCTCTGGGGGCTAAAAGGCCTTAATTTTAGGGGGCGCATTCCAGTTTTTCAACTTGGAATTTTCACATCTGTCATCATGCACCCATGTCCTATTTGGGACATTTCTGAAGCCGGCCAATGTAAATTACCCCCATCAAACCATATATTTTTGAAAAGTAGACACCCTAGGGTATTTCAAATGCTGGTATTTTAACACTTTCCATGCACTAATTCAACCACTAGTCTTTGTCAAACTTTTAGGTAGTCATTTTTTTGCATTATTTTTCACACACATTGTACTTTAGGCATATATTCTCAGTCCCTGTTATGTGTTACTGCCAAAAAAAACCTCAATATGTATTCAACAACATCTCCTGAGTACAGTGATACCCCCCATGTATAGGTGTGTCGGGTTCTCTGGGGGCTAAAAGGCCTTAATTTTAGGGGGCGCATTCCAGTTTTTCAACTTGGAATTTTCACATCTGTCATCATGCACCCATGTCCTATTTGGGACATTTCTGAAGCCGGCCAATGTAAATTACCCCCATCAAACCATATATTTTTGAAAAGTAGACACCCTAGGGTATTTCAAATGCTGGTATTTTAACACTTTCCATGCACTAATTCAACCACTAGTCTTTGTCAAACTTTTAGGTAGTCATTTTTTTGCATTATTTTTCACACACATTGTACTTTAGGCATATATTCTCAGTCCCTGTTATGTGTTACTGCCAAAAAAAACCTCAATATGTATTCAACAACATCTCCTGAGTACAGTGATACCCCCCATGTATAGGTGTGTCGGGTTCTCTGGGGGCTAAAAGGC
Source organism: Bombina bombina (assembly GCF_027579735.1). Classification (NCBI taxonomy): domain Eukaryota; kingdom Metazoa; phylum Chordata; class Amphibia; order Anura; family Bombinatoridae; genus Bombina; species Bombina bombina. Next base: position 177,037,438 of record NC_069507.1, read on the forward strand.
CTTAATTTTAGGGGGCGCATTCCAGTTTTTCAACTTGGAATTTTCACATCTGTCATCATGCACCCATGTCCTATTTGGGACATTTCTGAAGCCGGCCAATGTAAATTACCCCCATCAAACCATATATTTTTGAAAAGTAGACACCCTAGGGTATTTCAAATGCTGGTATTTTAACACTTTCCATGCACTAATTCAACCACTAGTCTTTGTCAAACTTTTAGGTAGTCATTTTTTTGCATTATTTTTCACACACATTGTACTTTAGGCATATATTCTCAGTCCCTGTTATGTGTTACTGCCAAAAAAAACCTCAATATGTATTCAACAACATCTCCTGAGTACAGTGATACCCCCCATGTATAGGTGTGTCGGGTTCTCTGGGGGCTAAAAGGCCTTAATTTTAGGGGGCGCATTCCAGTTTTTCAACTTGGAATTTTCACATCTGTCATCATGCACCCATGTCCTATTTGGGACATTTCTGAAGCCGGCCAATGTAAATTACCCCCATCAAACCATATATTTTTGAAAAGTAGACACCCTAGGGTATTTCAAATGCTGGTATTTTAACACTTTCCATGCACTAATTCAACCACTAGTCTTTGTCAAACTTTTAGGTAGTCATTTTTTTGCATTATTTTTCACACACATTGTACTTTAGGCATATATTCTCAGTCCCTGTTATGTGTTACTGCCAAAAAAAAACCTCAATATGTATTCAACAACATCTCCTGAGTACAGTGATACCCCCCATGTATAGGTGTGTCGGGTTCTCTGGGGGCTAAAAGGCCTTAATTTTAGGGGGCGCATTCCAGTTTTTCAACTTGGAATTTTCACATCTGTCATCATGCACCCATGTCCTATTTGGGACATTTCTGAAGCCGGCCAATGTAAATTACCCCCATCAAACCATATATTTTTGAAAAGTAGACACCCTAGGGTATTTCAAATGCTGGTATTTTAACACTTTCCATGCACTAATTCAACCACTAGTCTTTGTCAAACTTTTAGGTAGTCATTTTTTTGCATTATTTTTCACACACATTGTACTTTAGGCATATATTCTCAGTCCCTGTTATGTGTTACTGCCAAAAAAAACCTCAATATGTATTCAACAACATCTCCTGAGTACAGTGATACCACCCATGTATAGGTGTGTTGGGTTCTCTGGGGGCTAAAAGGCCTTATTTTTAGGGGGTGCATTCCAGTTTTTCAACTTGGAATTTTCACATCCCATGCACCCATGTCCTATGTAGGACATTTCTGAAGCCGGCCAATGTAATTTACCCCCATGAAACCATATATTTTTGAAAAGTAGACACCCTAGGGTATTTCAAATGCTGGTATTTTAACACTTTCCATGCACTAATTCTTTGTCAAACTATTAGGCAGTCATTTTTTGTGTGTTATTTTTCACACACATTGTACTTTAGACATGAATTCTCAGCTCCTGTTATGTGTTACTGCCAAAGAAGACCCCAATATGTGTTCACCAACATCTCCTGAGTACAGTGATACCACCTATGCATAAGTTTCTTGGCTTGTTCGGGGGGTGTAATGCCAAATGTCCAACATGCGTTTGTGATTTTTTTTTCACATTTAACATATTTTCTTTGCCTATTGTCTTTTTGGGGGTATTTTAACATACCCCAATTTATTTGTTTCCATGAATGTGCATATTTTTGAAATGTTGACACCCCAAGGTATTGTATATGGTGTGCTTTGATGCATTTGAAGTAACTGTTTTAGCTAAAAAAATTGGAGAAAGTGTATGGTGGCATTTTTTCAATTTTCATTTTTACACACACATTGCTTTTTGACTATGATTTAGGAGAGACTGTTGTAAGTTAGTGCAAAAAAATACTTCAGGTTGTTTTCTGCTAGGCACCCTGAGTACACCTATGCCCCCCATGCATAGGTTTGCCAGGATTTTGGGAAGGTTATGTTACAATTTTATGACTTGTGATTTTAGTTATTAAGTGAGAGTATTTCTTCTGATAGGCCTATCTTTAGTTTGGGGCCTATTGTAAACCCCACTTTTATTTATTGCCATGAATGTGCATATTTTTGAAATGTTGACACCCCAAGGTATTGTATATGGTGTGCTTTGATGCATTTGAAGTAACTGTTTTAGCTAAAAAAATTGGAGAAAGTGTATGGTGGCATTTTTTCAATTTTCATTTTTACACACACATTGCTTTTTGACTATGATTTAGGAGAGACTGTTGTAAGTTAGTGCAAAAAAATACTTCAGGTTGTTTTCTGCTAGGCACCCTGAGTACACCTATGCCCCCCATGCATAGGTTTGCCAGGATTTTGGGAAGGTTATGTTACAATTTTATGACTTGTGATTTTAGTTATTAAGTGAGAGTATTTCTTCTGATAGGCCTATCTTTAGTTTGGGGCCTATTGTAAACCCCACTTTTATTTATTGCCATGAATGTGCATATTTTTGAAATGTTGACACCCCAAGGTATTGTATATGGTGTGCTTTGATGCATTTGAAGTAACTGTTTTAGCTAAAAAAATTGGAGAAAGTGTATGGTGGCATTTTTTCAATTTTCATTTTTACACACACATTGCTTTTTGACTATGATTTAGGAGAGACTGTTGTAAGTTAGTGCAAAAAAAATACTACAGGTTGTTTTCTGCTAGGCACCCTGAGTACACCTATGTCCCCATGCATAGGTTTGACAGGGGTTTTTGTAAAAAAAAAAAAAAAGAACAGCCCCATTTTAGAAAAAAAAATATATTAGTGAAATGTAAAAATCTGGCATATTAAAAGTAAAAAAATAACAAAAAATTTAACAGTAAACATAACAAAAAAAAAATAACAGCAAATTTATTTATTTTTTAAAAATTGACCATTGTATGGTACCGCTTGAAGCAGTCCCCAATGCAGAGTCCAGGCTGTCCAGGGCAATCAGGACAGTGATATACAGTGTCCCTTCTCTGCCCCCTCTTGGTACAGACTCTGCATTTTTTTTGTGGTCTCTGCTTTGCGGCAGTAGGGGGGATTTTAAAAATAAAATGAGTAGCCCCAACTTTGCTCTCTCCCATCACCGCCCGGGGAGCAGGTGCATCATGGTACAAAATCCCCGAAATGATCTGGAGCTGAAATTGTAAAAAAGTCAGTTTCATTCCGGGGTTTGCTTTTTTGAACAACAAAAAAGCGTTGTGGGTTGCAATCTGCATTAGGTAAATTGCAACCTTTTTGTACCAGGCCCTTGTCTTCCGCATAATTAGGTAGGGCTGCAGCAGCTGATCTGCCAGATCAACCCCACCCATATGCCGGTTATAAGATTTGATGCACACTGGCTTCCTTATGATCTCAGCTCTGCCACGTACAGAGACCGCCACCGTCCTCTCTGTGTGGATGGTGGTAAGAAGGTATACATCCTTCTTGTCTCTGTACTTCAGTGCCAACAGCTCCTCTTGGCGCAGAGCAGAGGTCTCCCCCCTTCGTAGCCGCGTGCGTACAAGTTGTCCTGGGAAACCTTTGCGGTTCTTTTTAATAGTACCGCAAGCTACTGTATCAAAGCAATACAGTAGCTTGAACAAAAGGACACTTGTATAAAAATTGTCTAAGTACAAGTGATACCCTTTGTTCATTAGGGGTAATATCAGGTCCCAGACAATCTTGCCAGTGGTTCCCATATGTTCTGGGCAACCTGGAGGGTCAAGGTGGCTATCCTTTCCCTCATACACCCGGAAGGCCTGAGTATACCCAGTCTCGCTCTCACAGAGCTTATACACCTTTACCCCATACCTGGAGCGCTTGGAAGGAATATACTGCTTGAATCCCAGCCTTCCCTTATACTTCATCAGGGATTCATCAACGCATATATTCCTTCCAGGTGTATAAGCCTCTGCAAACCTGGCAGAAAAGTGGGTAATCAGGGGGCGGATTTTATACAGCCTGTCAAATTGGGGATGCTCCCTAGGGGGGCACAGGCTGTTGTCGCTGAAGTGCATGAAATGAAGAATCATTTCATATCTCTGCCTCGACATACTCTGGGAGAAAATGGGGGTAGAGCAGATGGGGCTACTGCTCCAGTAGGAGCGAACGGAGGGTTTCTTTATGATGCCCATCAGCATAGTCAATGCCCAGAATTTTTTAAATTCTGGCACATTGATGGGGGCCCATTGCTGCTTTGCCAAATATGTTTCAGGCTTTGCAGCACGGTACTGATGGGCATATAAATTAGTTTGGGCGACAATGTTCCCCAATACATCATCACCCAGAAACACCTCCAGAAACTGTTGGGGGCTAAAACCTGCCACATCTATATTTATGCCAGCATTTGCTGTGAAGGGTGGGATATCTGGCCTCTGGAGATGAGGCGTTACCCACTCTTCAGCGGCAATGGCAGCAACACGCCTCCTTCTAGCAGGGGGGCTGGCAGGGGGGCTAGCAGGGGGGCTGGCAGGGGGGCTAGCAGCCACAGATACATCACTATCAGTTGAGACTGCATCTAATGATGTATCTGAGCATATGGCAGGGTCAAAATTGGGGTCTGAGTCAGACATAGAGGCATCTGACTCTGACGCAAGGATGGCATACGCCTCCTCAACACTATATCTTTTCTGTGACATTTTTGTATCTGTCACAGAAAACCAAAATTAATTAATTAACTAAATGGCCTTTGGTTTTTTTTTAAAAAAAGTACAGCTATGCTAATGCCAGTGATTTATAGCGATCACTGGCAAGCTAGGGGTTAAATACTCTTTAAATTAAATTAACTAAATGGCCTTTGGGTTTTTTTTAAAAAAAAGTACAGCTATGCTAATGCCAGTGATTTATAGCGATCACTGGCAAGCTAGGGGTTAAATACTCTTTAAATTAAATTAACTAAATGGCCTTTGGGTTTTTTTTAAAAAAAGTACAGCTATGCTAATGCCAGTGATTTATAGCGATCACTGGCAAGCTAGGGGTTAAATACTCTTTAAATTAAATTAACTAAATGGCCTTTGGGTTTTTTTTAAAAAAAGTACAGCTATGCTAATGCCAGTGATTTATAGCGATCACTGGCAAGCTAGGGGTTAAATACTCTTTAAATCAAATTAAATTAGCTAAATGGCTCTGAAAGGAGCGTTTAGGTTTTTAAAAAATTACAACAACAAAAATTAACCCCTAAAAAAATGCACAGACAGCAAAAATGTAGAGCTATGCTAATGCCAGTGATTTATAGCGATCACTGGCAAGCTAGGGGTTAAATACTCTTTAAATTAAATTAAATTAGCTAAATGGCTCTGAAAGGAGCCTTTGGTTTTTTAAAAAATTACAACAACACAAATTAACCCCTAAAAAAATTCACAGACAGCAAAAATGTACAGCTATGCTAATGCCAGTGATGTATAGCGATCACTGGCAAGCTAGGGGTTAAATACTATTTAAATTAAATTAAATTAGCTAAATGGCTCTGAAAGGAGCGTTTAGGTTTTTAAAAAATTACAACAACAAAAATTAACCCCTAAAAAATGCACAGACAGCAAAAAATTACAGCTATGCTAATGCCAGTGATGTATAGCGATCACTGGCAAGCTAGGGGTTAAATAGTCTTTAAA